>NW_026606609.1:1162500-1172500 GCF_029890125.1 Rhinichthys klamathensis goyatoka | reverse complement strand
AGTATCTAAGATATCAATAATCCTTTCACAGGTCTACATCTGGCGAGTGTCTACATTATACACATCAAGTTTGAAGCAAATCGGGTAAAAATAAGAGGGTGATTTCAAAGCATTTTGAAAGTGACACACTTCCTGCTGCCAGTTGGTGGCGCTATAACTTTGACTCACAATAGTCACATCCATGTGATCGGCTTCTTACAGCGAACACACTGTTGAAGTTTCATCAAGATCAGTTAATGTATGCAGAAGTTATAACACACTTCCTGTTTCCATTATTCGCCATAAATTTGTTTCCTCGTCACAGCCAAACCGTTCGAGATATCAGAAATCCCCTGGCAATTTTTCATCCTCAATGTCTTGACATCATGCTGACCGAGTTTCGTTGCGATTGGTTGAATTCTCTAGGAGGAGTATATCGAATTCCAGGGGCATACGCTTCCAAACAAACCATAATAGCCGACTTCCTGTTGGGCTGGGGTAAAAAGTAAAAGTACAAAGGATATATGAACCGATGAGATCTATATGTGTACCGAGTTTCATATTATTACATGGAAGCGTGTTTGATTTATGGACCAAGTTTTCGGACCCCGTTCCAGGGGGCGCTGTCGAGCCCCCCTGCCACGCCCGGGTACCAGCTTCAGCCCGGCCCTGATGGCCGCGGGTTCTGACCAGTGTGCAAAGTTTCAAGAGTTTTCGTGCACGTTAAGAGCCCCAAAAGTGCCCGAATAGTCGATAAAATAATAATAATAAATATAAATATAGCTGCGAGCAGCGATTACGGGCCCAAGCCGGTGGCACCGCAACCCCGGTGCCTTTAGTTACCTAAAGGCACCAGGGTGGCGGTGCCGCCGGCTTGGGCCCTTCATCGCTGCTCGCAGCTATATTTATATATATATATATATATATATATTTATATATATATATATATATATATATATATATATATAAAGCCGGTGGCACCGCCACCCTGGTGCCTTTAGGGTTATTGTGCACGACGTGACACAAAATATCTGCTTGCTATCTGCCGAACGGCTCTGGTAGTTTCGCTTCAGCACTGATGATGTTGTAGAAATAGTGCGCTCTGGTTGGTCTGGATTATTCGGGATTTTTTATTTTATACAGAAATAAATTCTTTACAATTCAGATGAGAATAAAGTTAGTGTTGATTAAAATGAAGGAAAACAAATATATTGATCTGAAATATAGCACATTAATTTAAAATTTATTTAGGTTCAATTACCAAACATACAATCTTAATTTAATTTAAAGCAAACAATACATTTAAAAATATATGGGTTGTATGCACATTTTTTTTAATAAAAAAAAAATATATCCATAAAGACAAGGCCTTAAAGGGTTAAACTCTTGTCACTGTAACAGACACATCTCTCTCTCACACACACACACACACACACACACACACACACACACACACACACACACACACACACACACACGTCAAGTCAATTACATTTTTAGATGCAATATTGAATAAGCAGAAAAATCGGATTTTCTGCTCTGAAAATATAAATAAGCAAAAAAATTGAATAAGCACTTTGAATATTCTAAACAGAATAAGCACTAGTCACTAATGAATAAGTACTAGTACTTAATGGAATAGATACTAGTCTATTCTAGTAAAAAACATTTTTTATTATCTAAAAAATAAGTACTAGTAGCATGAAAATAGAGACTAGTAGGTTAAAATGATTAAATGTTAAAACGGCTTGCCATATTGGCTCAGAGAGAGAGAAAGAGAAAATGACCTTTTAGATACTAGTACCTATTAATAGATACTAGTATTTATTCAATAAATACTAGTACTAAGTCATTAGATACTAGTACCTATTAAATAGATACCAGTACTTATTCATTAGCTACTAATACGTATTCAAAAGAATATCTAAAGAATAAGCACTAGTATCTAAAGAATAGGCACTAGTACTAAAGAATAAGCACTAGTCGCTAATGAATAAGTACCAGTACTTAATGGAATAGATACTAGTATCTAAAAATAAGTACTAGTAGCATGAAAATAGAGACTAGTAGGTTAAAATGATTAAATGTTAAAGCGGCTTGCCATATTGGCTCAGAGAGAGAGAGAGAGAAAATGACCCTATTCAAACCACAATATCTGACTTTCTGAGGGTCGGAGCTAATTACTTTAAATTAGAAAGTTGTTTGGCTTGAGGAGAAGAATATACACGCTGAGTTTTGTAACTGTAGATAAAACTAACCCCCCCACTTTTGTCAAAAGCATTTAGAAAGTGACACACTTCCTGCTGCCAGTTGGTGGCGCTATAACTTTGACTCACAATAGTCACATCCATGTGATCGGCCTCTTACAGCGAACATACTGTTGAAGTTTCATCAAGATCAGTTAATGTATGCAGAAGTTATAACACACTTCCTGTTTCCATTATTCGCCATAAATTCGTTTCCTCGCCACGGCCAAACCGTTCGAGATATGAAAAATCCCCTGGCAATTTTTCATCCTCAATGTCTTGACATCATGCTGACCGAGTTTCCTTGCGATTGGTTGAATTCTCTAGGAGGAGTATATCGAATTCCAGGGGCATACGCTTCCAAACAAACCATAATAGCCGACTTCCTGTTGGGCTGGGGTAAAAAGTAAAAGTACAAAGGATATATGAACCGATGAGATCTATATGTGTACCGAGTTTCATATTATTACATGGAAGCGTGTTTGATTTATGGACCAAGTTTTCGGACCCCGTTCCAGGGGGCGCTGTCGAGCCCCCCTGCCACGCCCGGGTACCAGCTTCAGCCCGGCCCTGATGGCCGCGGGTTCTGACCAGTGTGCAAAGTTTCAAGAGTTTTCGTGCACGTTAAGAGCCCCAAAAGTGCCCGAATAGTCGATAAAATAATAATAATAATAATAAATATAGCTGCGAGCAGCGATTACGGGCCCAAGCCGGTGGCACCGCAACCCCGGTGCCTTTAGTTACCTAAAGGCACCAGGGTGGCGGTGCCGCCGGCTTGGGCCCTTCATCGCTGCTCGCAGCTATATTTATATATATATATATATATATATATATATATATTTATTTATATATATATATATATATATTTATATATATATATATATATATATATATATATGTATATATAAAGCCGGTGGCACCGCCACCCTGGTGCCTTTAGGGTTATTGTGCACGACGTGACACAAAATATCTGCTTGCTATCTGCCGAACGGCTCTGGTAGTTTCGCTTCAGCACTGATGATGTTGTAGAAATAGTGCGCTCTGGTTGGTCTGGATTATTCGGGATTTTTTATTTTATACAGAAATAAATTCTTTATAATTCAGATGAGAATAAAGTTAGTGTTGATTAAAATGAAGGAAAACAAATATATTGATCTGAAATATAGCACATTAATTTAAAATTTATTTAGGTTCAATTACCAAACATACAATCTTAATTTAATTTAAAGCAAACAATACATTTAAAATATATGGGTTGTATGCACATTTTTTTTAATAAAAAAAATATATATCCAAAAAGACAAGGCCTTAAAGGGTAAAACTCTTGTCACTGTAACAGACACATCTCTCTCTCACACACACACACACACACACACACACACACACGTCAAGTCACTTACATTTTTAGATGCAATATTGAATAAGCAGAAAAATCGGATTTTCTGCTCTGAAAATATAAATAAGCAAAAAAATTGAATAAGCACTTTGAATATTCTAAACAGAATAAGCACTAGTCGCTAATGAATAAGTACTAGTACTTAATGGAATAGATACTAGTATCTAAAAAATAAGTACTAGTAGCATGAAAATAGAGACTAGTAGGTTAAAATGATTAAATGTTAAAACGGCTTGCCATATTGGCTCAGAGAGAGAGAAAGAGAAAATGACCTTTTAGATACTAGTACCTATTAATAGATACTAGTATTTATTCAATAAATACTAGTACTAAGTCATTAGATACTAGTACCTATTAAATAGATACCAGTACTTATTCATTAGCTACTAATACGTATTAAAAAGAATATCTAAAGAATAAGCACTAGTATCTAAAGAATAGGCACTAGTACTAAAGAATAAGCACTAGTCGCTAATGAATAAGTACCAGTACTTAATGGAATAGATACTAGTATCTAAAAATAAGTACTAGTAGCATGAAAATAGAGACTAGTAGGTTAAAATGATTAAATGTTAAAGCGGCTTGCCATATTGGCTCAGAGAGAGAGAGAGAGAAAATGACCCTATTCAAACCACAATATCTGACTTTCTGAGGGTCGGAGCTAATTACTTTAAATTAGAAAGTTGTTTGGCTTGAGGAGAAGAATATACACGCTGAGTTTTGTAACTGTAGATAAAACTAACCCCCCCACTTTTGTCAAAAGCATTTAGAAAGTGACACACTTCCTGCTGCCAGTTGGTGGCGCTATAACTTTGACTCACAATAGTCACATCCATGTGATCGGCCTCTTACAGCGAACATACTGTTGAAGTTTCATCAAGATCAGTTAATGTATGCAGAAGTTATAACACACTTCCTGTTTCCATTATTCGCCATAAATTTGTTTCCTCGCCACGGCCAAACCGTTCGAGATATGAAAAATCCCCTGGCAATTTTTCATCCTCAATGTCTTGACATCATGCTGACCGAGTTTCCTTGCGATTGGTTGAATTCTCTAGGAGGAGTATATCGAATTCCAGGGGCATACGCTTCCAAACAAACCATAATAGCCGACTTCCTGTTGGGCTGGGGTAAAAAGTAAAAGTACAAAGGATATATGAACCGATGAGATCTATATGTGTACCGAGTTTCATATTATTACATGGAAGCGTGTTTGATTTATGGACCAAGTTTTCGGACCCCGTTCCAGGGGGCGCTGTCGAGCCCCCCTGCCACGCCCGGGTACCAGCTTCAGCCCGGCCCTGATGGCCGCGGGTTCTGACCAGTGTGCAAAGTTTCAAGAGTTTTCGTGCACGTTAAGAGCCCCAAAAGTGCCCGAATAGTCGATAAAATAATAATAATAATAATAATAATAATAATAATAATAATAATAATAATAATCCTAAGGAAAACAATAGGGCCTTCGCCTTTTCAAGGCTTGGGCCCTAATAAGCACTTTGAATATTCTAAACAGAATAAGCACTAGTCGCTAATGAATAAGTACTAGTACTTAATGGAATAGATACTAGTATCTAAAAAATAAGTACTAGTAGCATGAAAATAGAGACTAGTAGGTTAAAATGATTAAATGTTAAAACGGCTTGCCATATTGGCTCAGAGAGAGAGAAAGAGAAAATGACCTTTTAGATACTAGTACCTATTAATAGATACTAGTATTTATTCAATAAATACTAGTACTAAGTCATTAGATACTAGTACCTATTAAATAGATACCAGTACTTATTCATTAGCTACTAATACGTATTCAAAAGAATATCTAAAGAATAAGCACTAGTATCTAAAGAATAGGCACTAGTACTAAAGAATAAGCACTAGTCGCTAATGAATAAGTACCAGTACTTAATGGAATAGATACTAGTATCTAAAAATAAGTACTAGTAGCATGAAAATAGAGACTAGTAGGTTAAAATGATTAAATGTTAAAGCGGCTTGCCATATTGGCTCAGAGAGAGAGAGAGAGAAAATGACCCTATTCAAACTAGGGATGCAACGATACCGCTTTTTCAAAACCGATCCGATCCGATCCCAAAATTCTGAGTATCGGCCGATACCGATACCAATCCGATACCAGTGCAGTTTTTTTTTAAATCAAGTAGAATTTCTATAACTCTGTGTGTTGAACTGATAATCACTCTTTTGTGTGTTAAACACAATCTACTTAACACAGACAACTTAATTTTAAAGAAAAACAACAAATCCAAAAAATATATGATCATAATCTGTGACAAAAATGCTATAATAAACTAGATTAGTGGATAATTCAGCAGTGCAATTTAGTCTAGAAAAATCATGAGTGCACAATAATTGTATAAAATCTGAACATTTAGTGAAGAAAATTTAGGGGAACAAATAAGAGACAATAAGTGTAACACTAAATCTGGTCAAACATTACACATTGCTCTTTGTATTGTTGTAAAATACATTCATGAAAAACAAGATAACAAAAATCAAAAAGATAAATTATTATATATAGCCTGTATAGGCTACTATAAAATTGAGACATGTTTTAAATGTATAGCACAGCTGTTTAATGAGGCAGCAACATATGATAGATAGGACAGAACAAGAAAGGTTATTAATAATCTTTCATTGCGCAAAAGTAGTATTATATGATTATGAAAGGATCCAATACAGTGCGGCACACAGCGCTTATGCGCATCCCGAGCGGAGAATGATGCGCTTGAAGCAACACGGAGTCACAGCGCGCAGCGCGTCGAATCCGCATTGAACAGTTCAAAGCACAAAGGAAAGACATATCGATGCGTAGTGTATTATACACAGTATCTATGCAATCGTTTATTGAGCCTTTTCTTTTAACAGTTTTAAATTTCAGTTACTGTGCGCGTGAAGAACAATTATAGTGCTCTCTGACTCTAGGCTACTCTGTTGCGATCTAACAGACGCCCGGTAGAAAGTAACATGATTTAGTTACAGCAATAAAGTCCAGCAATATAAAGTTGTTTTATGCTAAACCATAGACCTTTATCTACAGATCAAGAATAATAATAGTAACATTGAATCATCTTGATCATGGAGAGTTTCATCGTGTTGCCTGTCGTAACAGAACGCGACGCGCTGTTAAATGCTGAATGGAGAATGACTGACAGCCGCAGCGGAGGGAAAAAGTTTACGAGGTCTTGAATTTAATGACTTAAATATTAATTTTTATCTCACATTATACTATATAATGGCTTCAGAACACTTATAAGATAGTGCACGAAAACTTTATGGTACTTGATAATGTTTTTGTGCCTTTTGTGGGGCTTAACAATAACACAGAATAATACGCACAATATCGGATTTGGATCGGCCTCCTCTGACCGATACCCGATCCGGCAAAAATGGCAGTATCGGAGCCGATACCGATACTGAGTATCGGATCGATGCATCCCTAATTCAAACCACAATATCTGACTTTCTGAGGGTCGGAGCTAATTACTTTAAATTAGAAAGTTGTTTGGCTTGAGGAGAAGAATATACACGCTGAGTTTTGTAACTGTAGATAAAACTACCCCCCCCACTTTTGTCAAAAGCATTTAGAAAGTGACACACTTCCTGCTGCCAGTTGGTGGCGCTATAACTTTGACTCACAATAGTCACATCCATGTGATCGGCCTCTTACAGCGAACATACTGTTGAAGTTTCATCAAGATCAGTTAATGTATGCAGAAGTTATAACACACTTCCTGTTTCCATTATTCGCCATAAATTCGTTTCCTCGCCACGGCCAAACCGTTCGAGATATGAAAAATCCCCTGGCAATTTTTCATCCTCAATGTCTTGACATCATGCTGACCGAGTTTCCTTGCGATTGGTTGAATTCTCTAGGAGGAGTATATCGAATTCCAGGGGCATACGCTTCCAAACAAACCATAATAGCCGACTTCCTGTTGGGCTGGGGTAAAAAGTAAAAGTACAAAGGATATATGAACCGATGAGATCTATATGTGTACCGAGTTTCATATTATTACATGGAAGCGTGTTTGATTTATGGACCAAGTTTTCGGACCCCGTTCCAGGGGGCGCTGTCGAGCCCCCCTGCCACGCCCGGGTACCAGCTTCAGCCCGGCCCTGATGGCCGCGGGTTCTGACCAGTGTGCAAAGTTTCAAGAGTTTTCGTGCACGTTAAGAGCCCCAAAAGTGCCCGAATAGTCGATAAAATAATAATAATAATAATAATAATAATAATAATAATAATAATAATAATAATCCTAAGGAAAACAATAGGGCCTTCGCCTTTTCAAGGCTTGGGCCCTAATAATCCTAAGGAAAACAATAGGGCCTTCGCCTTTTCAAGGCTTGGGCCCTAATAATCCTAAGGAAAACAATAGGGCCTTCGCCTTTTCAAGGCTTGGGCCCTAATAATAATAAATATATATATATATATATATATATATATATATATAAATATAGCTGCGAGCAGCGATTACGGGCCCAAGCCGGTGGCACCGCAACCCCGGTGCCTTTAGTTACCTAAAGGCACCAGGGTGGCGGTGCCGCCGGCTTGGGCCCTTCATCGCTGCTCGCAGCTATATTTATATATATATATATATATATATATATATATATATATATATAAAGCCGGTGGCACCGCCACCCTGGTGCCTTTAAGGTTATTGTGCACGACGTGACACAAAATATCTGCTTGCTATCTGCCGAACGGCTCTGGTAGTTTCGCTTCAGCACTGATGATGTTGTAGAAATAGTGCGCTCTGGTTGGTCTGGATTATTCGGGATTTTTTATTTTATACAGAAATAAATTCTTTATAATTCAGATGAGAATAAAGTTAGTTGATTAAAATGAAGGAAAACAAATATATTGATCTGAAATATAGCACATTAATTTAAAATTTATTTAGGTTCAATTACCAAACATACAATCTTAATTTAATTTAAAGCAAACAATACATTTAAAATATATGGGTTGTATGCACATTTTTTTTAATAAAAAAAATATATATCCAAAAAGACAAGGCCTTAAAGGGTTAAACTCTTGTCACTGTAACAGACACATCTCTCTCTCTCTCACACACACACACACACACACGTCAAGTCACTTACATTTTTAGATGCAATATTGAATAAGCAGAAAAATCGGATTTTCTGCTCTGAAAATATAAATAAGCAAAAAAATTGAATAAGCACTTTGAATATTCTAAACAGAATAAGCACTAGTCGCTAATGAATAAGTACTAGTACTTAATGGAATAGATACTAGTATCTAAAAAATAAGTACTAGTAGCATGAAAATAGAGACTAGTTGGTTAAAATGATTAAATGTTAAAACGGCTTGCCATATTGGCTCAGAGAGAGAGAAAGAGAAAATGACCTTTTAGATACTATTACCTATTAATAGATACTAGTATTTATTCAATAAATACTAGTACTAAGTCATTAGATACTAGTACCTATTAAATAGATACCAGTACTTATTCATTAGCTACTAATACGTATTCAAAAGAATATCTAAAGAATAAGCACTAGTATCTAAAGAATAGGCACTAGTACTAAAGAATAAGCACTAGTCGCTAATGAATAAGTACCAGTACTTAATGGAATAGATACTAGTATCTAAAAATAAGTACTAGTAGCATGAAAATAGAGACTAGTAGGTTAAAATGATTAAATGTTAAAGCGGCTTGCCATATTGGCTCAGAGAGAGAGAGAGAGAGAAAATGACCCTATTCAAACCACAATATCTGACTTTCTGAGGGTCGGAGCTAATTACTTTAAATTAGAAAGTTGTTTGGCTTGAGGAGAAGAATATACACGCTGAGTTTTGTAACTGTAGATAAAACTAACCCCCCCACTTTTGTCAAAAGCATTTAGAAAGTGACACACTTCCTGCTGCCAGTTGGTGGCGCTATAACTTTGACTCACAATAGTCACATCCATGTGATCGGCCTCTTACAACGAACATACTGTTGAAGTTTCATCAAGATCAGTTAATGTATGCAGAAGTTATAACACACTTCCTGTTTCCATTATTCGCCATAAATTTGTTTCCTCGCCACGGCCAAACCGTTCGAGATATGAAAAATCCCCTGGCAATTTTTCATCCTCAATGTCTTGACATCATGCTGACCGAGTTTCCTTGCGATTGGTTGAATTCTCTAGGAGGAGTATATCGAATTCCAGGGGCATACGCTTCCAAACAAACCATAATAGCCGACTTCCTGTTGGGCTGGGGTAAAAAGTAAAAGTACAAAGGATATATGAACCGATGAGATCTATATGTGTACCGAGTTTCATATTATTACATGGAAGCGTGTTTGATTTATGGACCAAGTTTTCGGACCCCGTTCCAGGGGGCGCTGTC